>NW_024870850.1:12137500-12162509 GCF_019054845.1 Dipodomys spectabilis
AGTTCAAGCCCCAGGACCAGCACACGTGCACACACACACACACTCACACACACTCACACCTGGACATGAGAGCTCTGTCACAAGGTTCCGTGTTTCTTGTCATTAGTCCCTCAGCAGTGCAGGGTGACAATGTTCACTGAGAGTGACATTATGGTCCCCCATCATCTGTGCACAATGGGGCTCCCAGCGAAGGGTGGGGTATGCTCTGGGTCCAAAAACATGGTGCCATTTTATACAAGGGACGTGAGCACCCCAGGTTTTAGAGCCTGTATGGGATATCTGAACTGGTCTCCCCCCCGCCACGATAATGGGGGACATGTGTACCGTCAGTCCCAGGCTTGGTGCCACGGGCCTTTCCCGACTGCCTTGTTTGTTGTCTGAACTCAGGGCCTCCCACTTGCCAGGCAGATGCTCCGCCCCTAGTCACGCCCCCCGGAAGACCCCTCCCTACTTACAAAAAGGGCTGCATCCCGGGACTGCTCTGCAAGATTCCAATGATTGTGATTAGTCCCATTCCTGAGGATTCCTACAAATCCGCTATCCACCTATCTGTCCCTCCCTCCCTCCCTCCCTCCCCTCCCTCCCTCCCTCCCTCCCTCCCTCCCTCCTCCACCCATCCACCCATCCACCCATCCACCCATCCATCCATCCACCCATCCACCCATCCACCCATCCATCCATCCATCCCTCCCCTCCCTCCCTCCCTCCCTCCCTCCCTCCATCCATCCATCCATCTACCATCCATCTACCCACCCATCCACCCATCCATCCATCCATCCATCCATCCATCCATCCATCCACCCATCCACCCATCCATCCATCCATCCCTCTCTCCCTCCCTCCATCCATTGGTTCATCATCCACCCATCCATCATTCACCCACCCCATCCATCCACCCATCCACACACCCACCCATCCATCCACCCATCCATCCATCTATCCATCCATCCACCTGTCCATCATCCATCCACTTGTCCATCATTCATCCACATACCCATCCAGCCATCATCCATCTATCCATCAATCCACCCACCATCCACCCACCTACCCATCATCCATCCATCCACCCACCCACCTAGCCACTCATTCACCTACCACTCATCCATCTATCCATCCACCTATCATTTATCTGGCGGAGAGGAGGGAGAGGGAGGGAGGAAGAAAGGAGGGGGAGGGGGAGAGTGGAGGGGGAGCAGAAGGAGGGAAGGAAGGAGGAGAGGGAGAAAGGAGGGGGAAAGGAAGGGGAGGGGAAGAAAGGAGGGGGGAGGGAGGGAGAGGAGGGGGGAGAGGAGGGGGAGGAGGGAGAGGGAGGGGAGGCAGGGAGGAGGGGGAGGGGAGGGCACACCCGTGGACTTGTGCCCGGCGGGCTGGTTGCCGGGCAGCCCCTGCGGGTGCCTTTCTGGGCCCCGGGGTTGTCAAGGAGATGGTGGCCGGCCGGGTTTGGGGTGTACTTTGACTCCGGGGCGGGGCGGGGGGGGGGCAGGGCGGCCTCGCCCGTCCGGCCAAGGCCCTTGTTTGTGGTGCTCGTGTCTGTCTGTCGGTTCGTCTGTCGTCCCGCTCAGTCTCTGTCTCTCAGCCTCCCTCCGCCCTCTCTCCCCTCCCCCCCTCTCTTCCAGTAGTTTCTTGGAGGCCGAAGACCCCGGGTTCGGCGCCAGGCCCATGGGCGCGGAGGTCCTGGCGGGGCTCTGACCCCATGCTCTCGCCGCTCCTCCGGGATGACGCTCGGCCCGGCCCCGGCGTGGGGGTCCCGGGCCCCACCGACCTCCCCGGAGGCCGCGAGCCCCCCGCCGCCGCCGCCCGGGGAGCGGCGGGGCGCGGGCGCGGCGGGGCGGCGTGGTGCAGCACCGCGACGCGGTCCTGGCGCACGAGGCGCACAAGGTGCGCAGCACCCCGCAGGCGCGCCGGAGGCGATGGGAGTGAGTACCCCTGCGCCGATCCGGGAAGGGGGGCCCAAGCCTGGGGACACAGCTCCCGCTTGAGAGCCCCACTCCTTCCTTGCTACGTGTGCGTGTAGGAACCGTGGAGGCCCGGGATGGAGGCCCGGGGTGGAGGCCGGGGTGGAGGCCCCGGGGGTGGCGGTGGGGGTGGAGGCCCGGGGATGGAGGTCCGGGGATGGAGGCCTGGGGTGGAGGCCCGGGTGGCGGGTGGGGGTGGAGGCCCGGGATGGAGGCCCGGGGTGGAGGCCCGGGGTGGCGGTGGGGGGTGGAGGCCCGGGGATGGAGGCCCGGGGATGGAGGCCCGGGGTGGCGGCGGTGGTGGGGAACCTTTCCTCTGTCACGATGTGAGTCCTGTGGGAGGGGATGGGGGAGGCATTGGCCTGGGGTCCTTGGGGGGCGAGGGGAGAGACGCGACTCTCCTGGCCTTGTGGGTTTGTGTGAAGGCCCCACCCGCTACTTGGCGGCTTTTTTTGTTGATTTTGTCTGTAAAGGCTCAGAGGTGGGCACCCCATCCCTGAGCAGACACCTGGGGTGTGGCCTGAAAATCGGCAGGAGCCACCAATCTGTCCATAACTCACCTCCACAGCTACCCCATAATATATCCATCCGTCCACCATCACCCACCCACCCAATCATCCACCCACCCACCATCCATCCATTATCTATCATCCCCCCAATATATAGCCATCTATCCAGCTGTCTGTTCATTGATCCATTTTTTATCCACTCATCCATCATCCATCCACCCACTCACCATCCATCCACACATCCATCCATCCATCCACCTATCCATCCATCTATCCATCCATCCACCCACCCATCCACCCACCCACCATCCATCCATCCATCCACACATCCATCCATCCACACATCCATCCATCCATCCATCCGTCCATCCATCCACCCATCCATCATCCATCCACCCATCTACCATCCATCCACCCACCTACCCACCCACCCATCCATCATCCATCATCCATCCACCCATCCACCATCTACCCATCCATCCACCCACCATCCATCCACCCATCTGCCATCCATCCAATCCATCCACCACTCATCCACTATCTGCCTCTCTGTCCATCCACCTGTTCATCTGTCTGCGCATCCGCCCATCCGTCATTCATCCATTTATCTGTCTGTCCATTTGTCCATATCTATCCACCATCCATACACTCATCCATCCGCCCACCAGCTATCCATCCATTTGTCTGTCTGTCCACCTCTCAGTAACCCGGATGTGTCAATGCAGCGTCAGGGTTCAGTGGCCAGAACCGGCCTTTGTGAATCACCTCCCAACCCCCCACCCAAGGGCCTGAAGATCCACTTTCTGACCTCTCCACAACCCAGCCTAGACTAGGTGGGAGCAAGCATAGATTTTAGGAGGATTCTCCATGACTCCTGTTGGCTGGAAGACAAGCGCTAGCCAGGGCTGGGGGCGCTGGTGAGGGGTGCAGGGGAAACTTGTCATCAGGTTGCTGTTCCTCTTCAATTGGCCCCGGGGGAGCGAGAACCCGGCTGGCAAATGGTTTCCTGGGGTTAGCCTGACACCTGGTGGTGAGTGTGAGCATTACTCAGAGAGGCAATGGGAGGACTTGAGTGTTTTTCCAGTGTTCCGCTGAACGTTTTCTGTCCTTTTCATCCATCCCTCCATCCATCTACCCATCATCCATCTATCCATTATCTGCCCACCCATGCATTCATCTAGCCACACGTCCGTCCATCCATCATCTGTCTACCCATCCACTTGCCCATCGGCCATCTATCCACTCATCCATCCCCCATCCACCACCATCATGGTCACAAGTAACCAGGATGCGTGTTGGAGCAGCTTCAATATGGAACCCTACTTCAAGAATGGCCGTCACTCTCCTCCTCCCTCCCTCCCTCCCTCCCTCCCACCCTCCCTGTCTCTCTCTCTCTCTCTCTCTCTCTCGTTCTGCCTCTCTTTCCTCTCCATTCACTCCTCACTCCCATCTCCTTGAATGTCCCCAGAAAAGTGATCAGTTCTGTCAAAAACAATGCCAGGGTTACTACGAGTCATTAGCACAAAATTGCTGAAAAAGCGATTTTGTTTTTTAGGGAAGAGAAAAGTGAATTAAGGAATCGCAAAGCGCGGCTGCCCGGGGGCTCACGGCTGTAATTGACATTGCTAGTGGCGGCGCGTGTCTGGGGGTGGTCACCTTGCCAGGCATGGCCAGTGCCGCGCACGGCCTTGTGTTGTTTTAGTTCTGCCACTCGCCAGCTCGGCACGGCAAGTGCCATCGCTCCATTTCCTCTATGGTGGGCGGCCCAGCATCTTAGAGAGGCCAAGAAACTCACCCCGGACCTCCCAGCTCCAAAGCAGCAGGACTGGGATTCAAGCCCTCAGCTTTCAGACACTCAAATCTATGCTTTTCATCAGGCATTGGGTTGAAGAGTTTCTGAGCAGCATTTATCTTCTAAATAACACAGATCATAAGAAAATAAATCAAAGTATAGACAAGAAGAGAAACACCGTCGGCTTTCAGAATCAGGATGCTTTAAAGTGTCTCTCCCCTCCCCCCTCCACTGGAACCCAGGGCCTTTGCACATGCAATCCAACCACTGAGCCACAACTCCAGCCTAAGGTCTCATTCCCACCACAAACTCCTGAATAGCCAACCTCTACCTCAGTTTCTCTCCCTTTCTAGGACACATGCAAAGAGTTACAGACCACAGCTGTGGTCTCCAAACTTGTAACATCTACCAGAAAAATAGGCATCACACTGGCTCTTGTGTTTATATTTAGAGGCTGCTAAGTTTCTCATATGTATGAGAAAATATACATTAAAATAAACATATTAGCTGGCAGCTCAGGGCTCACATCTGTCCTGCTAGCTACTCAGGAGGCTGAGAACTGAGGATCAAGATTCAAAACTAACCTGGGGAGGAAAGTGCCAATGAACCAGCGAAAAGCCCGAAGTAGAGCTGTGGCTCAAGTGGTGGAGGCCGGCCTTGAGCAGGAAAAGCTCAGTGAGAGTTCAAGTCCTGAGTTCAAGTCCTAGCATCAGCAAAAAACTAAAACTATATCAGCGAGATTGCTAATAGTCTGAGATGGCTTTAATTTTACATCTTTTCTTTTTTTCCCCATTCTTTTTTTTTTTTTTTTTGGTGGGTCCTGGGGCTTGAACTCTGTGCTCAAGGCGAGCGCTCTACCACTTGAGTCACAGCTCCACTTCTGGTTTTCTGGTGATTCATTGGAGATCAGAGTCTCACGGACTTTCCTGCATGGGCTGGAGATCCTCAGATCTCAGCCTCCTGAATAGCGAGGGTTATAGGTGTGAGCCACTGGTGCCCCGCTTTTTCTTTTTATTGGTACAAAGCATTTTGCCCTCCTGTTTCAGGAGTTTGCCTCAACTGTTTGAACATGGGGAATCTTCAACAGAGCCTTTTATTCTGGAAATGTTCAAATCCACGACAAGCAGAGAGGAGAGCAATCTGCGTACCCACCCATCCCCCAAATTTAATAGTGGTCAGGATTTTCCCAGCTTTGTATCGTAAACCCATTTCTTCTGTCTCATTCTCTAAGATAGTTTAAGGCAAATCCTCATAATTCATGTCATTTGACAAACTTCAGCCCATGTCGCTAGAGCACACAGACATTTTCTTCCCAATATCACACTGACGACGTTCATCAGGATCTTTGGGTCTTTCGTGTTTTGAGGCTGTGCCTTCCTATGTAATCTACTCACAGTCTTCCAGTCTCCATCTTCTCAGGCCTGGGATTATAGGCATGTACTACCATACCCAGTTCCTCTCTCTCTCTTCAAAGCCTACTGGACTGCTTGAGGGACACATTGGGCTCACCTCTGCTCTTCACCCTCTTCTTTCTGCTCCTTCTCCCTCACCCCTCCCTTTTATTTTCTTTCATTTCTTCTGCCGCATTGGAGATCTGGCCAGCCTTGAATTTTTGATCCTCCTGCCTAGGCCCCCCCCAACTCTGGGTGTGAGCACTGTCCCTGAGCTTTTACACTCGGGGCTGGTGCTCAACTACTCGAGCCACAGATCCACTTCTGACATTTTGCTGGCTCATTGGAGATAAGGGTCTCATAGATTTTCCTGCCTGGGGTGGCTTTGAAACAATATCCTCAGATCTCAGCCTCCTGAATAACTGGAATTACAGGCGTGGGCCACCGGTGCTCGGTTTCCTTCTGGAAAGTCCTCTGAGGCCGCTTCAGCCCCTGAGTCCTAGGCCTGGGCCTGGGCTCTGGGCTGCAGTGCCGGGACTGGACAGCAGGTGGCGCGGTGGTCCAGGCCTGCTGGAGCGCACAAACCCGCACTCGGCCTGGTGTGTGTGTGGGAGTGGGGGGGGGGCAGCTGTGCAAATTGGGACGGTCATTGTGGAAACAGAAGGAGGCCCCCACATCCAGAACCCAATTCTCATCCCGCAGTTTCCGATCGCTACACGTGTGGTCATCCCGTTCTGAATTTTATTATTCTTTTTTTTTTTTTGTTTATTTTTAGTGCACAGAGGGCTAGGAAGGAACCAGCTGGGAGGGGCTGGGGTGGTGCTCTGTCGCCAACTTCCGCCCAGGCCCTGGGTTCGAGCCCCAGCACGGAGGCTGGACCCAGGAGAGCGTGATAAAGTCGGGGTTGGGTACAGCTTAGCGGTAGAAGGCATTGCTCAGTGTTGTGGGCGTGGCTCGGCGGCAGGGGCGTGGCTTAGCAGTGGGGGCCAGCCCACCGCTAGGGCGTGGCCAGGCAGTGGGCGTGGCTTGGTTGAGGCGTGGCTCAGTGCTAGGCATTGCTTAGCAGTGGGGGTGTGGCTCTGCAGTAGGGCGTGGCTAAGCGATAGGGGGGTGGCTTAATGGGCTGGGCTCTGCGGTAGGGCGTGGCTAAGATGCAGGGGCGTGGTTTGTCACGCAGGGCGTGGCTTGCTGTAGAGGCGTCACTCAGTGGCAGCGCCTGCCTGGCCAGTGCGAGGCCGGGTTCGAATCCTACAACTGCTGAAAGGAAAAGGAAATCACTGTTCAGAGATGAGTTAAAAAAATGAAATCCAACCCAAACCAAAGCCACACCATAGTGTGGAATCCATTCTTGGCCAACACAGAATCACGCTGGATTTGGATTCTTTTTCATTTGGCTTCGCCGATGTCCTGTCTGGATTCAGAGCAGACACTGAGCAGGCACACGTTGGTGCAGTGGGTTGTTCAAATATTAGAATATTTTCCACACCAGTTAGTAAATGACTGTTTCCAGGAGACCCTTCCTGGGTCATGCTGCAGGTCCTGACCATGCAAATCCAGGGATCCTGCCTCTTCTTGTGCCCATCATAGACCAAGACCCCTGTCCCCCCCTTCCCCCCAGTGACTACTACCCTGATCCAGAAATGGGAAAGTAGTTCTATAGAATCTCCCAGATGCTTTAACCTAGTACAATGCAATTTCCATGTCCATGAGGAGTCAAAGTCTGGTTAGGAGTAGTGATTCCTGTGTGTAATCCCAGCCACTTGGGAGACTGAGATCATGAGGACTGAAGTTCCAGGCCAGCAGGAACAAATTCCTGGGAACCCATTTCAGCAGAAACACATGCGTGTGGTGGTGCATCATCTCTCTTTCCAGCTATGGCCAAGAAGCGTCAATAGGAGGATCACAACCCAAGCTGGCTTGGACAAAAAGTGAGATCCTATCTCAGAAAGAACCAGTGCTCCCCAAAGGACTGGAGGTGTGGCTCACATGGTAGAGCAGTTGCCTAACAACCATGAGGTCCCGAGTTCAAATCCCCATGCCACTAAAAAGACAAAACCTTGACATGTTCAGCCCAGAGGCAATTCTTTCCTCGTCACCCCCAGATACAGAAGCCTATGTCTCCCTTAACTCTGAAGTTTCCCACTGCTCAGAAGTGGGTCCCCAAGTTAGAGAGATCGCAGATCGCACAAGGTCATGGTGGTGGAGACTAGGGCAGCTACAAGCTGATATTTTCCTAGTGTCCCCCCTGTAGGAGTCAAGCTTGGTCAGGAAAATCCAAGACACCCAGAAATCTCTCAAGCCACCAACCCATGCTGCTGGGACCGTGAGCCCGCCCATCTTACCGGATCCTTGCAAGTTTGAAGTATCTGAGCTGAGTCTGCAGATCAAACATCTTGGGGGGTGTTTTAGAACCTCTCCCCTCCCCATCTTGAGGGTCTGCTGACCTCTAAACCCTCCCTCCATCCTTCCACTCCTGGGGATCACCAAGGTAGTTGAGCCCAAGTGTCTATGGGGAACAGGGGTGGGTTGTGTGTGTTGGGGGGGGGGGGACAAGAAGCCAAGTGCAGAGGATGGAGGCTGCTTACAGGTTGCCATGGTTACATTTGAATGATAACCCTAGGGCGGGTCAAGCGATGATTGGCAGATGAGTCGGCCAATCGAGTGGGGGTGAAAACCCCCAGCCTTGATTGTGGGCCGTCTGATCCCATAGGCTGGGGACCAGAAGGAGGCAGTGTGGAAGTTGTGTCTTCTCTGAGCAATATGGCCATTACTTCCCAGAGAGCTGGTGGCTGGCCATTGGAGACGTGGACTCTGTTTGACTAAATCTTTTGATATTTGGAGAAAAGGCAAGAAATTCATCCCTTTGTGTATCATCTCCTGACTCACACTTAATATATTTATATCCTAATATGTAAATGGATCAAAAAAAGCAATTGGAAACATCTGCTCTCAACCTCTAGTAGTAAATATAAATAGTAGTTATTGATTTGACTGTACATTTGTCAGTGGGTGTGTTTGTGCCAGTGATGGGACTTGAACTCAGAGCCTGAGCACTATTCCTGAGCTTTTTTTTTTTTTGCTTAAGACTGCAGGGTGCTTTAGCACTTGAGTCACAGCTCCACATCTGGCTTTGGAGAAAAGAACCTCACAATTTTTTTTTCCATCCAGGCTGGTTTCGAACTTTGGTCCTCCAGTTTCAGCCTCCAGAACAGCCAGGATTACAGGTGTGAGCCACCAGCCTGGCTTATTAATTTGTGCTTCATTTTTATGTTCTGGGATATGGTCTGGCTGTGCTGCCTATGCTGGTTTAGAACTCTCGATCCTTCTACCTTGGTCTTTCCAGTGCTGGGATTAGAGGTATGTACTACTATGCTCGGCTAAATGTGCTTCTGTAACTACACACACACACACACACACACACCCTGACGCCGGAACTAACAATTCAAGGCATTAATGAGAGTAGATAGAATTTCACGGCATCTGTAATAATCGTACTGTGACATATAAATGCGGCGTGTGTTGGCGCTAAAATCACAGGTAGTGTGAACACTGCAAACACCACTGTGGGTTGTTAACCTGCCCGTGTTGCTACAGCTACAGGGAGAGAAAAATGAAGATATGACTTTTTTATTTTTTCCTTTTTTCCAAATTCACATTTGCAAATTTTCTTTTTTTTCTTTTTTCTTTGTCGGTCGTGGGGCCTGAACTCTGGGCCTGGGCGCTGTCCCTCAGCTCTTCAGCTCCTCAGCTCAAGGCTAGCACCCTACCACTTTGAGCCATAGCACCACTTCCGGCTTTTTCTGCTTATGTGGTGCTGAGGAATCGAACCAGGGCCTCATGCATGCAAGGCAAGCGCTCTACCACTGAGCCACCTTCCCAGCCCCATTTGTAAATTTTCTGAATCAGAAAGAAAGTACTCGCTGGCTCATGCCTGTCATCCTAGCTACTCAGGAGGCTGAAATAGGATCGTGGTTCAAAGCCAGCCCAGGCAGGAAAGTCCCCAAGAGACTGTTATCTCCAATTAAACATTAAAAAACCCCGGAAGTGGAGCTGTGGCTCAAGTGGTAGGGCGCTAGCCTTGAGCAAAAAGGAGCTCAGGGACAGCACCCAGGCCCCAAGTTCAAGCCCAGAACAGCACGAGATAAATAAGTTCCATGTTCTCGGGGAGGGGCGGGGGGGGGGGAGCATAGATCAGGTTGCTGCTTCTATTGGTTATCTGGGAGCTACTGGCCAACCAGAGGAGAATTTAAGGCCCGGTTGGAGGTGCTATTGTTCTATTGACCGAGTCTTGGTGACAGATCATGGAAATACAGCTTTTATCTTCTTGGGGGGAGGGGAGAAACATGATAATTAAGTCTAAGTGTGGACAAGTACCCTCAGATCAGGGCTACACAGAGTGATGTTTGTAGGAGTGATCATGGAAGGGACTAGAAGGAGAGGGACAGGGAGGATCTCTTGGACACATCAGGGAATAGGGGTGATGGGCTGGGAGCTGGGGTGTTTGCCTGCAGGTGGCAATTGTTCTAAGGGACCGCAAGTGCAAAGGTCCTGGGGCTGCATGATGAACTTGGCTTGCATTAGGGGAGGAAGGAGACTGCCACGGGTAATGTGAGGTGACTTGAGGGTGAGCACTTCCGGTGGCCACACCGCCCTGCAGTGTGTTAACACGCCACCTGTAAGCCAGGTGTGGTGGCGCATGTAAGGATGTGAGCTCAAGGTCAGCCTGAGCTACGTATTGGTACCGTCTCCGGAAAAACAAAAAACAAAACACCCCAAAACAAAACAAAACAAAAAATCCTTCCAAGTGCTCAGGGACAGCTTGCTGGCAGATCATTCGCCTTTCTGTGCTCAATCGCCTGTCTTGAAAAAAGTTCATTTTTTGTGTGCGCATGCTTGAAGTATTTCTCAACCATCTGTTGTCTGTGCACGGGAGACAGGAGAAGCCCCAACTCGAATTTGAAAGCCCTGAGAACCAGAGACCACAGTTGAGGATTTGTCCCATACCCCCCCCCCCCCCCAAGCAGGATACGAACCCAGATCCAAACCCCTCCAACTCAGGACGGAGTGGTATTAATTTATGCATGGGAGCCCCGTCCATGCCCTAAGTACCTCCCACAAAGCCCCGCCTCTTAAAGGCATCATCAATCTGAGACTCTTGTATTTCTGTGTGCGTGTGTGTGTGTGCGTGTGTGTGTGAGACACACATTGAAACCATATCCAAACCTTCCAATCTTCTTGTGGAAACGATCGTTCATTAGTTTGCTAAGGGTTACAGCCAAATCTAAAGAAAGCCCAAATTGCTCAAGTCCCTTGGTCACATGACCACAGCGCATTGCAAAGACTCCTGGGAAATGTAGTCCGTCCCCGTGCCCAGGATGTGGGCGGACAGGCGCGGCCTCTTCCCTGCAGGGTGAGCGAAGGTGACTGATCCAGGACAAGCCCTTGACAACTTTGATTTGTCAGCCGCTAGAATTCACTGGCGAGAGAACCATGTTCCCAATCACGTCCGTCTTTTCCCCTGTGTGACCCCAAAAAGCTCCTTTCTGCCTTATTCCCAGGAGCCAAGCTGTCTCCAGTCATGAACTCTTGCTGTTGTTGAATTCTAAGGTGCAGAGAAAAGAAACAACACACACACACACACACACACACACACACACACACACACACACACACACACACACACACACACACACACTGCCTCGTTTTGGTTTTCATTTGGATGACACGCATTTCTTATGTGTCCACCCAGGGATTCGCTAGGCAGCCCAGGCTGGCCTGGAACGCACGGTCCTTCCGGCCTCTTACCTCCACGAGTGCTGGGATTGCAGGCATGCTCTACCATGCCCAGCCTGGAATATGCTTTAGAGGGTTATTATTATTATTTTTAAAGTGAGCTCTATTGTCGTTTGGGGTGTGTGTGGGTTGCTTGTGAAGCTTAAGCTTCATGTTTTGGGGGTTGCGTGCCTTTTCTCTGGAGGAGGCGAATAGGAATCTCTGTAGCTGCCCAGGCGGTGACTCCACAACCATAAAAACTGCTTCATCTTACTTTCTGCCTGGGAAGCAGGTTTTCCTGCCCCCCCCTCCACCCCAGCATCTTTCTCGCCAGTTCTGGGCGCTCCTTTTCCTCCCCCTACTGGAAGGCTTTTCCAAAGCTTTCAGATTAAAAAAAAAAAAAGAGCTGAGGCCATGTCTCTTAAGTATGCTGCAGGCTAGCAGTCATGGCTGAGTTGCTGGAAGAGGAGTTGCCGATGTCCTCTGCATATGACAGCAATCTGCGTGTTCAAAACACACACACACACACACACACACACACACACACACACACATGTAGAGCGAGAGCATAGATAAACTTTCGTGTGTGGTCCTGGGGATAGAACCCAGAGCCTGGCACGTGATTGGCAGGCGCTCACCCCCGGAGCCACGCCCCCACTACCGAGCCACACCCACCAAGGATCCAAGGCCCCCACAACACAGCCAGGGAGGAACCACATCCTACCACGCCCAGTGCGTGACCACGCCCAGTGCGTGACCACGCCCACACGGCAGCCTCGCCCAGCACTCCCTATGCCTGAACACAAGCCACACCCCCACCACTAAAGCCCTCCTCCCCCACAACAGAGCCGCGCCCCAGCGCAGGCCACGCCCCAGCACGGGCCACGCCCCAGCGCGGGCCACGCCCCAGCGCGGCCACGCCCCAGCACGGGCCACGCCCCAGCGCGGCCACGCCCCAGCGCGGGCCACGCCCCAGCGCGGCCACGCCCCAGCGCGGGCCACGCCCCAGCGCGGCCACGCCCCAGCGCGGGCCACGCCCCAGCGCGGCCACGCCCCAGCGCGGCCACGCCCCCAGCGCGGGCCACGCCCCAGCAGGGCCACGCCCCAGCGCGGCCGCGCCCACACCGGTGGGCTTCTCAATGACCAGTTTTTGGGGCCTGAGCTGGGATTGTTCAATTCGCAGCAGCTGCTACACCATGAATTATAATTTTGCTGCTTATGTTTATTTCCCCTCATCTGTACAATAAATTAACCAGGTCAAGCGTCAGCCAGGTGCCCAGCTTGCAGTGAGCTACACTCTCTCCCTCCTCTGCTCCCCCCCCATTTCCCTCCCTTCTCCCTTCTCTACTTTTCTTTATTTTCTTTTCGGCAACACTGGGATTTCGGTAACATGAGCGCAGGCCCATGTTTGTTAGGCAGGGGCTCTCCCAGTGGAGCCCTGTCCCCGCAAACTTCTTCACTCTTCCTTCTTTCCAGGGATGAAGGAGCCGGGTTAATTTGCAAGCGCTGGGCCTGGGTCCTCTACGGTGCCTGGGAAGCAAAGAATGCCATTGGATGGTGGAGAGCAGGAATTTAAAGTAGGCTTCAGGAATGGCTGTATCCAGGGGCGAAAGTATAAGTTCAAGTTTCCTCATCATCACCTGTTTGCATTTGAAGTACAGAGGCCTGACACCAAGCCTGGGTGACTGGCCCTCTCTGGACATCTCGTTTTCCAAATGGCACAGAATGAGATGGTCCTACAGGTCGTTTCCCTGCTTGCTTTATTTAGGGAAAATGTTTTTTGTTGTGGTTTGATTTTTGGAGAGAGGGTCTCACTACATATCCTAGGCTGGCGTTGAAAGCTCCAGCAGGGGCCACCACACAGTGTGACTACTTTTTTGTTGTTGTTGTTGGTGATCGTGGGGCTTGAACTCAGGGCCTGGGCGCTGTCCCTCAGCTCTTCAGCTCAAGGCCAGCACTCTACCACTTGAGCCACAGCGCCACTTCCGGTTTTCTGGTGGTTTATTGGAGATAAGAGTCTCACAGACTTTCCTGCCCAGGCTGGCTTTGAACTGAGATCCTCAGATCTCAGCCTCCTGGGTAGCTAGGATGACAGACATGAGACACAATGTCCAGCATGTGATTTTAATTACATGATTTGCCCTGGGGACTGCACAAAGCCTGCCCCAGCAGCCTGGTTAGTGAGGCTTAACTGAATCTCTAGGTTTTTCTCATATGATTGGGGCGAATGGTTGTCATCTTAGTGTGGCTTTTAATTGCTTTCCTTTTCTGGTGAATGGAACCAGATCCCAGTGAGGACCATTTGTATTTGCTGTGGCATTTGGGGATGCATTTAGTGAAGCAGGGAGACAGGACACTTGCAATCGGCTGTTGGGCTATTTTTACACCCGGCCCTATCTGCCAATCTACACATCCTCATGATGGCTGGGCTTGGTTTTTGGCATAGAAGCTGCACTGTCACCTGCCCAGCATGTCACCCCATCAAGATCGCCCTGGGGTTGTGGTTTGTGTTGGGTTGTTCTGTTTTTCTTGCTTCCCTCCTGCCACCATCTGCTCACCCCTAGGAGAACTAAGAGATCATAACACAAAGAGGAAGGACATGGCATCTCTGAAAAACAGCCGCGTTAAGACTGCCAAAGCCATAGCTGTCCCTGAGTTCCTCCCCACTCACAGATTCACAATGAGACACTGGAGGGAGAAATTCATCCACCCACCCAGCCATCCGTGCATCCATCTCCCATCCACCCATCCATCCACCAGTCTATCCATCTACCCATCTATTAATCCATCATCCATCCATCCACCCACCACCCATCCATCCATCCACCATCCATCCATCCATCCATCCATCCACTTATCCCATCCCTCCATCCATCCATCCATCTGTGCACCCATCCATCCACCCATCCATCCATTCACCCTCACATCCAAGCATCCATCCACCCATCTATTAATCCATCATTCATCCATCCATCCACCCATCCATACACCAATCTACACATCCATTCATGCATCTCCCCATCCATCCACCCACCCACCCATCCATCCATCCACCCATCCGTTCATCTATCCATCTATCTATCCATCCATCTCTCCACCCATCCATCATCCATCTGTCCATCCATTATTCATCCATCATCCATCGATCCATCCTCCCTTATGTCCACATGGATTCCTCATCACTTCCAAATGCTATTAACACATAATTTTAGGGGTGTAATTTCCATCATATAAACATTTGGGAGGACACATTCAAACCATGACCCAAAGATGGGAAGTTTAGACTCTGAAGAGGAGACAAACTCTTTAAAACTTGTCAGCAGCTTGCAATGATACTACAAGAGGACCTTGGATGAGATGATAATGTCTTGACTGCTGTAACAACTAAGCCTAGGCTGCTGTGAGAATAAGCCCGATGTTCAGGAATGAAACACAGAGAGGCCCGCTTGCTCTCCCAAGAGGTCCCCTTCACCTCTTTCCTCTCTCCCTTCCTCCTCCTCTCTCTTTCTCTCTCCTTCCCTCCTTCCCTTTCCACAAAGACTGGACACTGTTTCATCTTCTGTACCACCGTGGGTGTTGCTGCCCCTGTCCCTCCTGGCTTCACCCCTCCCGACCCCCCCAGGCTGGGATGACAGGGGCCCACCACCACACTCACGTTGGTTTGTTGGTTTGTTTGTTTTCTCCTGTTAAGATAGGGTTCTGTAGAGTTTTGGGCTCAGACTGGCCTTGAACTTCGACCCTTGTAATCGTCACTTCATTAGTGGCCATGTGAGCCACGACCATATTTGCCAAGGTCCTGGGAAGCTGACTGCACCCCCACCTTCCCTACCTCAGGCCTCCTCAACCTCAGGAGCAAGCTGGATGTGAGGTGTGGTTGGTGCTCTTGACCCACCGGCTCCTCCAACCGAGCAGGGAGGTGGCTTGGGCAGCCACGGAGCCACGCCCACTCCCGAACCACACCCACCAGAGCCCCGCCTATCACTGAGCCCCCCTCCCCGGCCACGCCCCACCTCTGAGCCAGTCCCAGCCACAGGGCCACATCTACCTCAGAACCACACCCACATCTGGGTCCTGCCCAGCTTGAAACCACGCCCAGCTTGAAACCACGCCCCTCATCAGAACCACGCCCACCCTAGCCCTCCCCCCCATCTCAGAAACCGCGTCCCGAGGATGTGAGCCCCGCCTTACTGGGGGGCCACGCCTCATTGCTTGAGCCAGGACCCTCTCCATTTGGAACCATGCCCACATCCGGGTCAAGTGCATCCCATAGCCCCGCCCACCCAGAGTCACATACTCCCTGCGCATAACCACGCCCTTTACGCAATCGCACCCAATCCACAAAGGCCACGCCCCACGTCCGAGCCACACCCACCGGTGGAGCCACGCCCCCAGTCATAGCCCAGCCTGGTGTTTTCGCACTCAGCCTCACCTCCTTCGGGTCTCTGCACTCAGGTGCTCACCGTCTTCCAGGAGGGCAGCTGGGCTGAGTGCTGGATTAAGTCGATGTCCCACCAGGCGGTGACTGACTCTGGTTCCTGGTGGCCTATTTTGGCGGTGAGAGCCATAGAAAGTTCATTGGGGATTTTGTTTTTTGTTTTTTTTTTTTTGTTTTTGGCTTGGCAAAATTCCCAGAGAGCAGGGTTTTATCTAAACGCGCTAATATGCACCATTTGCAAATAATTATTAATAGATGTTTGTATTTTCATTCTTTATGAATACTGCTGTGGGGTGACTGCGTAATTCAAGAGGGCCGTGGGGGAGGGAACTGTCCCTCACCCCCCTGCCCTGCCGCCCTGCCGTCTTCCTTCCAGCGGATGGTGGCTCTGTCTGTAGCTGCGCATCAAAACCTCAGAGCTGCCTCAGTCTCCCTCCTTCCCTCGCCCTCCATGGCTGTCTGCTCTGCCTTAGCAAGACTTCCAGAAACATATCGCCTGGGACCCACCCCTGCTCCTGGCCTCCCCTGTGTGAGTGGATGCCAGGAACTCCTGAAGCCAGGTAGCACGACCCCTCCCCTCGCTCCCCTCAGGAGCCCTCCTGGCCCTCTCTCACTGCTCATCCATGTTGAAGTCTTCGCTATGGTCTGCACTGACCCCTCACTTCCGTCCATAGGGACAGACGAGGCACATTTCTGCCCCAGGGCCTTTGCACACACAATTCCTTCAGCCCAGAACACTCTCCGCATAGGTTTTTTGTTTTGATGGCTCCCTTCCCCATTTTCTTCAAGTTTCCACTTGAATGTGACCCTTCACCTGTAGCTTCCACTCAGCAACATCTCTGGACCTCACCCATCCCTTCCCCGATGGTCCATCACATTCAGCATTCATTGCTCATTTTTCTCATTTTAGCCCGCTAAAGTCGCCTCATCCCAGGCTGTATATCCCAGCTCCCAGAATACAATTTCCAGCCTGTAGTAGGTGCTCAGGTGCACGGCTGTAATCCCAACACGTGGAATCTGACGGCAATCAGAGGCCATTTTAGGTTACAGATCACTCTCGTCTCAAAAGACCCCAAAGGGCACTAGGGGCGTGGCTTATGGGCACGGGGCGTGGCCTAGCGGTGGGGGCGTGGCTCAGCAATGGGGCATGGTGGAAGTAGGAAGCAGGGGTGTGACTCGGTGGGTTGGATGCAGGGCTCAAGGGTGGGGGTGTGGCTCACCTGCAGGGCGTGGCTTGTGGGTGGGGGTGTGGCTAAGGATCGGGAATGGGTTCAGAGCTCATCTGGCTCAGCAAGCTCAAGGTTCTGAGTTTACACCCTAGAAACATCTCTCCCTCACCTCCCCCCCAAAAAAGTAGAGTTATCAAGGTGGAGTTATCCAGGCTGGGGAACTAAGTTCCCGTGGGATAAAGGTCCTCGAGGGAGGCTGGGCTTCCCGCGTGTTGCTCCGTTCCTGGCTTGGTGGGAGGTGAGCCGGGGCTTGCCTGGTGAAAGTAAACGCGCAGTTGTTTTAAGAGGCATCCTGTGTTCGTTTCCCTCGAACAAAATCCCCAGGCGCGGTGTGTGTTAGCTCCCATGACTAACCTTGAGAAGTCAACTTATGAAAGAGACTGAAAGGCTTTTGTGATTTTTTTTTGGGGGGGGGTTCCATTCCATGATCACGTGACCCCCACTTCTTGGGGCGTCCCTGAGGAGTCAACCTAGGCCATGGCTAGAGTCAGTGCTAGAGCCAGCCACTGACCTCATGACCCAGGAAGTGGATGGAGAAGAGGAAGAGACTAAGGGTCCTGCCACCCCCATCAAACCACACCCCCAACAGCCTTGCTGCCTCTCCCCAGGCCCCACCTCTTAAAGGTGCAGCCACCACCATTACCACTCACAAGGGCCCCGCTCCCAGCTCCTGAACTTAAAAGTAGATCCGCACCACAGCAACTGCCAACCGGAAATTGTGCAAACTGTGAATCATATGTGGTGGATGATGTTGCGGTAACAACCTCGAGATCTCCGTGGGCTTAAAGCCACCCAGGCTCTTTTCTCAGTTCTCCAACATGTCCTCACACATCAAGTGGGACCTCTGCCCTGCGGCATTTCCCCTCCGGAATCCAGTCCTCAGGAGCCTTCACCATCTGCAGCTTAGCTGTGCAAAAGGAAAGCATGCTCTAAGAAGAGCATTTGCTGCCTGATAGAACTTTCCAGAAATGTCCTTCAGCTGGGATGTTCCATGAAACAGCCACCAGACATGTGTGACTTTTGAGGGTCAGAGACTACAGGACAGGATTAGAGACAGGTGGGATTAGAGAGATTTGCACTAGCAATTTAATGACAATGCACTTCCAACTGAAACCTCATTGGCCAGAGCTAGTCACGTGGCCCAAGCCAAAGGAGCTCATTGGATACAACTAATCACAGGAGCCCAGCCAACACAAGGGCGCCAGGAACCTTCATTTTGCCATGTTTCTGCGCAGGAAGAGTTAGAACTATTAAGTGAAGCGCTGTAATGGCCTCTCTCCGAGAGTAGGTTTTTGTAAATCAGCTTATTATTTTTTCCTTTTAGGAAGTGCTATATGGCTTGGATCTTGACTGTCCCTGAAAGGTTTATAGATTGAAAGGTGGGTTGGTCGCCTTTAAGAGGCGGAGCCTTACGGGAGGAAGTTAGGTTATTGTGGGCTTGGCCTTGAGAAGGTATTGGGACCCTGGGTTCCTTCCCCCCTCATCCCCCCATCTCTCTCTTTTGTTGGTTGTAGGGCTTGAACTCTGGGCCTGGGCGCTGTCCCTCACCTCTTCAGCTCAAGGCAAGCTCTCTACCGCTTGAGCCACAGCACCATTTCCGGTTTTCTGGTGGTTCATTGGAGATAAGAGTCTTATGGACTTTGCTGCCCCGGCTGGCTTTGAACCGCGATCCTCAGATCTCAGCCACCTGAGTAACTAGGATGACAGGCGTGAGCCACCCGCACCCAGCCCTATCTCCCCCAACTGTGTCATGGACGAATAGGATTGTTCAGCCCTGACCTCCGCCCTCAGGCTAAGGGGCTGCCACAGCAGCACCAAGCCACCTGCACTAAAACCTCTGAAATCATGAGCTAAGATAAAAACGCGTTAAAAACAAAACACAACACACAGTTATTGAGTAGCAGCACAAAGAGCTCAGCCAGGTCCCTCCATGCCGCTCCTTCCTCTGTCTCTCCCATTTCCCCTCCCCTGCCGTTCCAATCCTCAGATGACTTTTTATAAGTTGATTATCTCAGGCAATTTTGTCTAATGATGTTAAAGCTAACACAGGAAGAGAAGGTTAAAAAGTTGAATCCTAACCTGGGCCCGGTGGCTTGGGCCTGTTGTCATCCTAGCTACTTAGGAGGCTGAGACCTGAGGATCACTATTTGAAGCCAGCCCAGACAGTAAAGTCTCTGAGACTTATCTCCAATAAAGTACAAAAAGTCAAGTGGTAGAGCACTAGCTTGAGCACAAAAGCTCAGGGACAGTGCCTAGAACCCACAGTTCAAGCCTCAGGATGGGGGGAAAAAAAGAGGAAAAAGATGTTGGATTCTTAATGCATTCATTACTTATTAGTTATCTACTATTTCCTAACAAATCACCAAAAAAGCAAAGCTTAAGCAATTTTGAGGACCAACTATCTATCTGTCTGTCTGTCTGTCTGTCTATCTATCTATTTGGCAATACTGGGGTTTGAACTTCAGCCCTTATACTTGCTAGACAGGTGCTCTTCTACTTGAGCCATTCCACCAGCCCTTTTTTGTGTTGGTTATTTGTGAGATCATGTCGCACTTTATGCCCTGAGCTGGCTTGGACCTGGCTCTCATGCCGCGCCCTTATGTCTCTGAGGTGATAGATGGGCACCTTGTGCCCAGCCACTGTGCGGGTGCCGCAGGCTTGCACCACCATACCCGGACATTGGTTGAGATGGAATCTCTTGAACTTAGTTTTGCCCAGGCTGCCCTGGAACCATGATTCCCTCATCTTCGCTCCCAAGTAACTGGAACTACAGGCTTGAGGTAGCAAGCAAAGGCTAGCTCACAGTTTCTGTAGATCGAGGGGCTGCTAGATGAGTTCCAGTGCACAGGGGCTGCAGGCTGCCCTAGCTCCTGGTCATGTAGGACTGTCTGTGCTCCGCCCACAGCTGGGCAGTCTGCTTCTTTAGGGAGGGAGGGAGGGAAGAGAAAAAGGAGAAAAGAAAATAAAGAGTAAAGAGCCTCAGGCTATGCGACAGTATTAGAGGATGATATGTAAAGTGTGAGACTCCTGTTCGTCTTTCAAGGCTCTGTAAAGCTAACATTGCTCCCAAATGAAAAAGCTTATTAAAAAAAAAAAAATTAGCCGGGCGCGGCTGGCTCCCGCCTGTCATCCTAGCTGCTCAGGAGGCTGAGACCTGAGGATCGCAGTTCAAAGGTAGGCTGGGGAAGGAAAAGTCCGCAAGACTCTCCTCTCCAGTAAACTACTCAGAAAAAGCCAGAAGTGGCGCTGTGGCTCAAGAGGTAGAGCTCTAGTCTTTTTTTTTTTTTTTTGGTCGGTTGTGGGGCCTGAACTCTGGGCCTGGGCGCTGTCCCTCAGCTCTTCAGCTCAAGGCTAGCGCTCTACCACTTGAGCCACAGCACTACTTCTGGCTTTTTTCTTTTTGCTTATGTGGTGCTGAGGAATCGAACCCAGGGCCTCATGCATTGCAAGACAAGCGCTCTACCACTGAGCCACCTTCCCTGCCTTAGAGCTCTAGTCTTAAGCTCAAAGAAGCGCAGGGACAGCGCCCAGGCCCTGAGTTCGAGCCCCAGGATGGGGAATATTAAGTCCATCATGATCACGGCCATCGATAGATTTGGAATCCAGGTCTGGACGAGTGAGCCCCGCCCACACCACGCCCACCAAGACCACGCCCACTGACTATGTCCTACCCTGCTGATATACACCCTTACAGTGGAGCCACGCCCACCCTTAGGCCACGCCCCACGGTGGCCACACCACCAATTCTCCACCCCTCAGTCCAGGTTCGGTGTCAGGGTCTGTCCACTTGCGCTCAGCCTGTCCTCAAGGAGTCTTCTCTCACTTTCCTAAAAGAAGATGGGGGTTCAGAGACAGAGCACATCTTTCCCAAGTCACCGAGCTCCTAAGTTGCTGGAGTTCAGATCTGGACCTAGTGTTGCCTCATTTTTTTTTTTTTTTAACTTTGTAAGACACGTGTTGCTGCTTAATTTTACCCCTGGACTGAGAGGCATGCTTCTTTTATCTTGTTTGTTTATATTGGAGGTCAGGACTTCTGTAATTGGCCAGGCTGATCCTCCTGGGATTACAGGCACGCGTCACCACACGCAGCAGGGTTTAGGGGCTCATTCCAGATAGGTATCTGAAACAGAAAGCAGAGACCAAATGTGTTTCGGTAATCCATCCTGGCAACTCAACATGACTGGATTTGGTGGTAATTCTTTTAGTACTGAAAATAATGAGATTTAGCACGGGAATAAACGCTATTTGTTCGGAGCGTTTATTTCAAAGATGCGAGCTCGCTTCAATTGAATAACAATCTCAAAAGCCAAGGCCGCTCTTGATTGATAAATTAACCCCCCTGGCTGCCAGATGTGGGGGAGATTAGAACCAATGTCTGGAGTGTGTTGCTGGGAGCCTGCTGTTCAACTGCTTCCGTCTGTAGACCTAATGAGATTCTAAATCTTTCTATCTGGGCAATGCTAGCAATTTGTATTATTGCCCAGGTCAAGGAACCCCTGGAGGCTGCAGAGAAATCTCTTACCCGGGGCAGGCACAGTGCTGCACATCTGTAATACCGGCACTCTGAAGGCAGAGGCAGGAAGACAGAGAGTCCCAGGCTAGCCCGGGGAAAGGCACTGGGAGACTGGGGCCAGCTGGGCAGCTCTTCCTTCTCCCTCCCTCCCCCTTCCCTCCCTCCCTCCCCCTTCCCTCCCTCCCTCCCCCTTCCCTCCCTCCCTCCCTCTCCTTTCTTCCTTCCATCACCAGCCTCTTCCTTCAAAGTGTATGCGACAGTGTTAGATGGAGCACTATTCGGGGAATGCTTTGAGATCAGATCCTCCCCACCCAACATCTGAGCTGCATGCGCTCCATCTCTTCAAGCTCCAATCAGACTTGGTTTATTCATTTAGTCCCTGTTTGTCATTTCTTTCCACTTAGTTTTTTTCCTTTTTTTTTTTTTTTTTTTTTTTGAGACAGGATCTCGCTACCCTGGTCTCATTTGGAGATCCTCCTTCCTCCTCCTCTGGAGGATATGGGATTATAGGCATGAACTACAATGCCTGGCTCATTTTGTCCACATCTTAATGAGTTCAAAAGTCTTTTTTTTTTTTTTTTTTTCTTGTCAGTCCTGGGTCTTGAACTCTGGGCCTGGGCGCTGTCCCTCAGCTCTTCAGCTCAAGGCGAGCACTCTACCACCTGAGCCACAGCTCCACTTCTGGCTTTTTTCTGCTTATGGGGTGCTGAGGAATGGAACCCAGGGCCTCATGCATGCAAGGCAAGCGCTCTACCACTGAGCCACCTTCCCAGCCCTAAGTTTGAAAATCTTAACATCAAGATTTTCTTAAATTTCATTTGAAAAAAGAATCTTCAAAAAAACAACAACCAGAAAACAAAAAACTTAAAGCTAAGCCAGGTGCTGATGGCTCACACCTGTAATCCTAGCTACTCAGGAGGCTGAGATCTGAGAATCACGGTTCAAAGCCAGCCTGGGAGGAAAGTCCATGAGACTCTGATCTCTAATAAACCACAAAAAAACTAGAAGTGGCGCTGTAGCTCAAGTTGTAGAGTGCTTGCCTTGAGCTGAAGAGCTGGGAGACAGCGCCCAGGCCCAGAGTTCAAGCCCCACAACCGACAAAACAAAACAAAAAAAAAACAACTTAAAGCTAAGTTAATGTACATTGCTCTCTAAGGCCCAGGCCCAGAGTGGGTGAATTTATACGGGGGGGAGGGGGGAGAGAAGGAGGATAACTAGGCTTCAATTAGACAACACTGAAGAAAATTGTATTTGCCTATCTTCTTCTTCCTTACTTAGAGGCTGTAATTCATGTTTTGTGAAGTTTCATTTTTTTTTTCTTGGTGAGACCATTTTAGGAGGTAGAGTGATATCTTATAAACCAGGGGATAAGAATTCTCTGTAGACCCCAAGATTCCAGCCCGAGGGTAACTGTCACACATGCTTATATGATGTTTGAGGCAATCCAGATGTTAACTCACTGGCTAGTGGATAAGCAAATGGTATTTTTCTTTCAAGGGAATACTATATAGCCCAGAAAGTGAAGGAACCCAGGCGCCACAGTTACGAATGAATCTAACAGACACAATCCTTGCTACAGAATATGTGCTCCCTTTCTATAACAGGAAAAAAGAAGCCAGGCCAAAGTGGTACTGTTTACAAACACGTAACAAAGTAATAAAAGCATAAAGGAGTTGACACCCTAGAGCTAGGCTGAGGCTACTGCCGGCCGAAGGAGCAGGAACATGTGTGGAAATGTGTGAGTTCTGGAGAGCCCAGAGTGATGGTTTCCTGTGTGTTCATTTGATAGCGATTTCTTAACCTGGTCATTTATTTTATTTTACTGTTTGTTGGTCATGGGTTTTGAACTCTGGGCCTGGGCGCTGTCCCTCAGCTCTTCAGCTCAAGGGGAGCACGCTACCACTTGAGACATAGTGCGACTTCCGGTTTTCTGAGTGGTTCATTGGAGTCTCACCGACTTTCCTGCCTGGGCTGGCTTTGAACTGTGATCCTCCGATCTCAGCCTCCTGAGTAGCTAGGATGACAGGCGTCAGCCACTGGTGCCGGCTTGGTTATTTATCTTTTATGCATTTTTTTTGTGTTTATGGAATTTCCCAATAGGGAAAAAATGGGGCAAAATCAAAGTGGTTCTGGAAATAACCCAACAGCATCCAAAATCTAAAAACTTAACCAGGTGCTGGTGACTCACACCTGTAATCTCAGCTACTCAGGAGGCTGAGATCTGAGGATCACAGGGTTCAGAGCCTGCGCAGGAAAGTCCCTGAGACTCTTATCTCCAAGGAACCTCCCAAAAGCTGAAAGTGGAGCTGTGGCAAGCAAGACAGTGTCCAGTAAGAAAGGAAAGTTTCTTTTCAAGGCCCAGTGCTGGTGTGTGTGTGTGTGTGTGTACATGCACGTGCACACACACACACACACACATACACACACACATCTACTGCCCAGCTCTATTTAGTGACTAGGAGGTCTGGGTAGTCATTTGTTCCTGTAATTTTCACAAAAGTAACTGCAACCTCTCTCTCTCTCCTTTTCCTTTTTCTCAAGGCTGGTGCTCTACCACTTGAGCCACAGCTCCACTTCCAGCTTTTGGGTGGTTTATTGGAGATAAGAGTCTCCCAGGCTTTCCTGCCCTCAAACTGGCTTCGAACCTAGATCCTTAGCTTCGAGTTTGCGTTAGGGTGACAGGTCTGGAGACCCACTGGGCTCCTGCTGGATTTTTCTAGCTTTCAAGCATTGTCCTTTGGCGAACCCACGTTCCTTTGCGGATCTGCGGGTTTGCACCTAGCTAGATGCGAACCCCCACTTCTAATTTTAGCTCTGTGCATCTTCCCCCCTCTTCTCCCAAGATGCCAGGAGCATCTGGTGGGGTGTGGGGGGAGTGTGTGTGGGGAGGGGGGGTAACGGGGTGGCTTTTCAGGCTGGAAGGGGACCCCCCCTTCCCTCTCCCCCCTCCAAGTCCCCCCTCTCCAGCACCCTCATGGGTGGGTCCCGTCCTCGGCTGGGTTGGTTTTCAAGGCAGCACTGGATGGTTTTTAGGGATTTCTGATGGCCAGGGGGGGCTGGAGACCTTTGCACCCATATTTACCCCCCCCACTTTGCTAGCACCCCTCCACGCCAGTCTTATTTTAGCCAGTCAGGGAGGAGGAGGAGGAGGAGGAGGAGGAGGAGGGAGGGGAAGGGGGAGGGAGGGGAAGGGGGAGGAGGAGGCAGTTGGGGGGCAAGGGAGGAGCCTCCCCTCCCCTCCTCCTCCCCCTCCTCGCTCCCTCCCCCCTCCCCCGCCCGTGGGAATTTTCAGGATTTCTTTTCCCCCCACTGTGATCTTAACCCCTAGAAGCTCAGTGGTGGTGGAGGAGGAGGAGGAGGAGGGGGAGGAGGAGAAGGAGGAGGAGGAGGAGGAGGAGGAGGAGTAGGGGGAG